>NW_027361672.1:19822500-19842500 GCF_039654945.1 Dendrobates tinctorius
TATATACTACATGCATGCAACATACATACAACATATATACTACATGCATGCAACATGCATACTACATATATACTATATATACTACATGTAACATACATACTACATATATACTACATGCTACATACATGCAACATACATACTACATACATGCTACATACATAATACATATATACTACATGCATGCAACATAAATACAACATATATACTACATGCATGCAACATGCATACTACATATATACTATATATACTGCATGTAACATACATACTACATATATACTACATGCTACATACATGCAACATACACACTACATGCTACATACATGCAACATACATACTACATACATGCTACATACATACACACTACATACTACATACATGCAACATACATACTACATACATGCTACATACTACATACATGCTACATACATACTACATATATACCACATGCATGCAACATGCATACTACATATATACTGCATATATACTACATGAATGCAACATACATATATACTACATACAATACATACATATAGACATACAGTACATATAACATAGATTACATACTCACCGTCACTTGTCACTTTGATCCCCGAAGCCATTGTCCCCTTGAGGAATAAATATCAAAATAAAAAAACACCAATATACTTACCCCGATCCACAGAAGTCCACGAGGGTCCCACGTTCATCTTGCGTGGAGAACAGCAGCATCAGCTGATGCTACCGTTCTCTACCAGCTCCAGGAATACAATGACGGAAGGTAGGTATCCTTCCGCACTGTATTCCTCCACCACTTTAAAAAAAAAAAAGTCCCTAGTCTCACTTTATGCCATTGCTGCGTGGGAATTTCCCATGCAGCAATGGCATAAAGTGAGACTAGGGACTTTTTTTTTTTAAAGTGGTGGAGGAATACAGTGCGGAAGGATACCTACCTTCCGTCATTGTATTCCTGGAGCTGGTTGAGAACGGTAGCATCAGCTGATGCTGCTGTTCTCCACGCAAGATGGACGTGGGACCCTCATGGACTTTTGCGGATCGGGGTAAGTATATTGTTGTTTTTTTATTTTGATATTTATTCCTCAAGGGGACAATGGCTTCGGGGATCAAAGTGACAAGTGACGGTGAGTATGTACTCTATGTTATATGTACTGTATGTCTATATGTATGTATTGTATGTAGTATATATGTATGTTGCATGCATGTAGTATATATGCAGTATATATGTAGTATGCATGTTGCATGCATGTGGTATATATGTAGTATGTATGTAGCATGTATGTAGTATGTAGTATGTATGTTGCATGTATGTAGCATGTAGTGTGTATGTATGTAGCATGTATGTAGTATGTATGTTGCATGTATGTAGCATGTAGTGTGTATGTTGCATGTATGTAGCATGTAGTATATATGTAGTATGTATGTTACATGTAGTATATATAGTATATACAGTGGGGCAAAAAAGTATTTAGTCAGTCAGCAATAGTGCAAGTTCCACCACTTAAAAAGATGAGAGGCGTCTGTAATTTACATCATAGGTAGACCTCAACTATGGGAGACAAACTGAGAAAAAAAAATCCAGAAAATCACATTGTCTGTTTTTTTTCATTATATTTGCATATTATGGTGGAAAATAAGTATTTGGTCAGAAACAAAATTTCATCTCAATACTTTGTGATATATCCTTTGTTGGCAATGACAGAGGTCAAATGTTTTCTGTAAGTCTTCACAAGGTTGCCACACACTGTTGTTGGTATGTTGGCCCATTCCTCCATGCAGATCTCCTCTAGAGCAGTGATGTTTTTGGCTTTTCGCTTGGCAACACGGACTTTCAACTCCCTCCAAAGGTTTTCTATAGGGTTGAGATCTGGAGACTGGCTAGGCCACTCCAGGACCTTGAAATGCTTCTTACGAAGCCACTCCTTCATTGCCCTGGCGGTGTGCTTTGGATCATTGTCATGTTGAAAGACCCAGCCACATTTCATCATCAATGCCCTTGCTGATGGAAGGAGGTTTGCACTCAAAATCTCACGATACATGGCCCCATTCATTCTTTCATGTACCCGGATCAGTCGTCCTGGCCCCTTTGCAGAGAAACAGCCCCAAAGCATGATGTTTCCACCACCATGCTTTACAGTAGGTATGGTGTTTGATGGATGCAACTCAGTATTCTTTTTCCTCCAAACACGACAAGTTGTGTTTCTACCAAACAGTTCCAGTTTGGTTTCATCAGACCATAGGACATTCTCCCAAAACTCCTCTGGATCATCCAAATGTTCTCTAGCAAACTTCAGACGGGCCCAGACATGTACAGGCTTAAGCAGTGGGACACGTCTGGCACTGCAGGATCTGAGTCCATGGTGGCGTAGTGTGTTACTTATGGTAGGCCTTGTTACATTGGTCCCAGCTCTCTGCAGTTCATTCACTAGGTCCCCCCGCGTGGTTCTGGGATTTTTGCTCACCGTTCTTGTGATCATTCTGACCCCACGGGGTGGGATTTTGCGTGGAGCACCAGATCGAGGGAGATTATCAGTGGTCTTGTATGTCTTCCATTTTCTAATTATTGCTCCCACAGTTGATTTCTTCACTCCAAGCTGGTTGGCTATTGCAGATTCAGTCTTCCCAGCCTGGTGCAGGGCTACAATTTTGTTTCTGGTGTCCTTTGACAGCTCTTTGGTCTTCACCATAGTGGAGTTTGGAGTCAGACTGTTTGAGGGTGTGCACAGGTGTCTTTTTATACTGATAACAAGTTTAAACAGGTGCCATTACTACAGGTAATGAGTGGAGGAAAGAGGAGACTCTTAAAGAAGAAGTTACAGGTCTGTGAGAGCCAGAAATCTTGATTGCTTGTTTCTGACCAAATACTTATTTTCCACCATAATATGCAAATAAAATGAAAAAAAAACAGACAATGTGATTTTCTGGATTTTTTTTTCTCTGTTTGTCTCCCATAGTTGAGGTCTACCTATGATGTAAATTACAGACGCCTCTCATCTTTTTAAGTGGTGGAACTTGCACTACTGCTGACTGACTAAATACTTTTTTGCCCCACTGTATGTAGTATGCATGTTGCATGCATGTAGTATATATGTTGTATGTATGTTGCATGCATGTAGTATATATGTATTATGTATGTAGCATGTATGTAGTATGTATGTAGCATGTAGTATATATGTAGTATGTATGTTACATGTAGTATATATAGTATATATGTAGTATGCATGTTGCATGCATGTAGTATATATGTAGTATGCATGTTGCATGCATGTAGTATATATGTTGTATATATGTTGCATGCATGTAGTATATATGTATTATGTATGTAGTATGTATGTAGTATGTAGCATGTATGTAGCGTGCATGTAGTATGTAGCATGTATGTAGTATGCATGTTGCATGTAGTATATATGTAGTATGTATGTTACATGTAGTGTATATGTAGTATGCATGTTGTATGTATGTAGCATGTAAATTTTTTTTTTTTTTTACATTCAACACATTAGCCGGATGATGGGACTACTACTGTCCCATCATTGGCTAATGTGTCAATCACTGTCATGGTAGCAGGCATCGCCCTATGGGACTTGTAGTCCCATCGGACGATGCCTGCACAGACCCCCGGAGCCTGCACAGCCCACCGGCAGGCCGGCACAGCCCCCCGGCAGGCCAGCACAGACCACCGGAGCCTGCACAGCTCCCCGGCAGGCCGGCACAGCTCCCCTGAGCCTGCACAGACCACCGGCAGGCCGGCACAGCCCCCCGGCAGGCCGGCACAGACCACCGGAGCCTGCACAGACCACCGGCAGGCCGGCACAGCGCCCCGGCAGGCCGGCACAGACCCCCGGAGCCTGCGCAGACCACCGGCAGGCCGGCACAGCCCCCCGGCAGGCCTGCACAGACCACCGGAGCCTGCACAGACCACCGGCAGGCCGGCACAGCTCCCCGGCAGGCCTGCACAGACCACCGGAGCCTGCACAGACCCCCCAGCAGGCCGGCACAGTCCCCCGAAAGGCCCGTACAGACCCCAGAGAGGCTGTACAAGGCAAAAATAGGGTTTTTCTTATTCCGATACCGGAAGTCCCATAGACTTGAATGGGGCTTCCGGTATCGGAATCGGCAATACCCGATATTTTTTTTAGATCGGCCGATACCATCCGATCCGATACTTTTAAGTATCGGACGGTATCGCTCAACACTAGAGTTGAGCGATACCGTCCGATACTTCAAAGTATCGTATCGGATGGTATCGGCCGATCTTTAAAAAAAGTATCGGTATCGCCGATTCCGATACCGGAAGTCCCATTCAAGTCTATGGGACTTCCGGTATCGGAATAAGAAAAACCCTTTCCTGCCCTTGTACAGCCTCTCTGGGGTCTGTACGGGCCTTTCGGGGGGCTGTGCCGGCCTGCCAGGGGGTCTGTGCAGGCTCCGGTGGTCTGTGCCGGCCTGCCGGGGGGCTGTGCAGGCTCCGGTGGGCTGTGCCGGCCTGCCGGGGGGCTGTGCCGGCCTGCCGGGGGGCTGTGCCGGCCTGCCGGGGGGCTGTGCAGGCTCCGGGGGGCTGTGCCGGCCTGCCGGGGGGCTGTGCCGGCCTGCCGGGGGGCTGTGCAGGCTCCGGGGGGCTGTGCCGGCCTGCCGGTGGTCTGTGCAGGCTTCGGGGGTCTGTGCAGGCATCGTCCGATGGGACTACAAGTCCCATCGGGCGATGCCTGCTACCATGACAGTGATTGACACATTAGCCAATGATGGGACAGTAGTAGTCCCATCATCCGGCTAATGTGTTAAATGTTAAAAAAAAAAAAAAATACTACATACATACTACATGCATGCTACATACATACTACATGCTACATACATACTGCATGCTACATACATACTACATACATACTACATGCATGCTACATACATACTACATGCTACATACATACTACATATATACTACATACATGCTACATACATACTGCATGCTACATACATACTACATACTACATATATACTACATGCATGCTACATACATACTACATGCTACATACATAC
Source organism: Dendrobates tinctorius (assembly GCF_039654945.1). Classification (NCBI taxonomy): domain Eukaryota; kingdom Metazoa; phylum Chordata; class Amphibia; order Anura; family Dendrobatidae; genus Dendrobates; species Dendrobates tinctorius. The sequence goes on from NW_027361672.1 coordinate 19,827,529, forward strand.
CACATACATACTACATACATACTACATACATGCTACATGCATGCTACATACATACTACATACATACTACATGCATGCTACATACATAGTACATGCATGCTACATACATACTACATGCTACATACATACCACATACATACTACATACATACTACATATATACTACATGCATGCTACATACATACTACATGCATGCTACATACATACTACATGCTACATACATACATACTACATATATACTACATGCATGCTACATACATACTACATGCTACATACATACCACATACATACATGCTACATACATACTACATATATACTACATGCATGCTACATACATACTACATATATACTACATGCATGCTACATACTACATGCATGCTACATACATACTACATGCTACATACATACATACTACATATATACTACATGCATGCTACATACATACTACATGCTACATACATACCACATACATACTACATGCTACATACATACCACATACATACATGCTACATACATACTACATATATACTACATGCATGCTACATACATACTACATATATACTACATGCATGCTACATACATACTGCATGCTACATACATACTACATACATACTACATACATACCACATATATACTACATACATACAATACATTCATACAATACATACATAGACATACAGTACATATAACATAGAGTAACATACTTACCAATACTTGTCACATTGTTCCCCGAAGCCATTGTCGTCTACGGAATAAATATTAACATAACAAACCACAAAAATACTCACCCACGATCCGAAGCAGTCCACGAGTGTGTCCCACGACGATCTTGGGTAGAGAACTGCAGCATCAGATGATGCTGCCGTTCTCTACGGGCTGCAGGAATCCAATGACGGAAGGTAGGTATCCTTCCGCACTGTATTCCTCCGCCACTTAAAAAAAAAAAAGTCCCTAGTCTCACTTTATGCCATTGCTGCGTGGGAAATTCCCACACAGCAATGGCATAAAGTGAGACTAGGGACTTTTTTTTTTTTAAGTGGCGGAGGAATACAGTGCGGAAGGATACCTACCTTCCGTCATTGGATTCCTGCAGCCCGTAGAGAACGGCAGCATCATCTGATGCTGCAGTTCTCTACCCAAGATCGTCGTGGGACACACTCGTGGACTGCTTCGGATCGTGGGTGAGTATTTTTGTGGTTTGTTATGTTAATATTTATTCCGTAGACGACAATGGCTTCGGGGAACAATGTGACAAGTATTGGTAAGTATGTTACTCTATGTTATATGTACTGTATGTCTATGTATGTATTGTATGAATGTATTGTATGTATGTAGTATATATGTGGTATGTATGTAGTATGTATGTAGTATGTATGTAGCATGCAGTATGTATGTAGCATGCATGTAGTATATATGTAGTATGTATGTAGCATGCATGTAGTATATATGTAGTATGTATGTAGCATGTATGTATGTGGTATGTATGTAGCATGTAGTATGTATGTGGTATGTATGTAGCATGTAGTATGTATGTAGCATGCATGTAGTATATATGTAGTATGTATGTATGTAGCATGTAGTATGTATGTAGCATGCATGTAGTATGTAGCATGCATGTAGTATATATGTAGTATGTATGTAGCATGCATGTAGTATATATGTAGTATGTATGTAGCATGTATGTATGTGGTATGTATGTAGCATGTAGTATGTATGTAGCATGCATGTAGTATATATGTAGTATGTATGTATGTAGCATGTAGTATGTATGTAGCATGCATGTAGTATGTATGTAGCATGCATGTAGTATATATGTAGTATGTATGTAGTATGTATGTGGTATGTATGTAGCATGTAGTATGTATGTAGCATGCATGTACTATGTATGTAGCATGCATGTAGTATGTATGTAGTATGTATGTAGCATGCATGTAGCATGTATGTAGTATGTATGTAGTATGTATGTGGTATGTATGTAGCATGTAGTATGTATGTAGCATGCATGTAGTATATATGTAGTATGTAGTATGTATGTGGTATGTATGTAGCATGCAGTATGTATGTAGCATGTATGTAGTATATATGTAGTATGTATGTAGCATGTAGTATGTATGTAGCATGCATGTAGTATGTATGTAGTATGTATGTAGCATGCAGTATGTATGTAGCATGTAGTATGTATGTAGCATGCATGTAGTATGTATGTAGTATTTTTTTTTTTTTTTTTTTTTTTAACATTTAACACATTAGCCGGATGATGGGACTACTACTGTCCCATCATTGGCTAATGTGTCAATCACTGTCATGGTAGCAGGCATCGCCCGATGGGACTTGTAGTCCCATCGGACGATGCCTGCACAGACCCCCGAAGCCTGCACAGACCACCGGCAGGCCGGCACAGCCCCCCCGGCAGGCCGGCACAGCCCCCCGGAGCCTGCACAGACCACCGGCAGGCCGGCACAGCCCCCCGGCAGGCCGGCACAGCCCCCCAGCAGGCCGGCACAGCCCCCCGGAGCCTGCACAGCCCCCGGCAGGCCGGCACAGCCCCCCGGCAGGCCGGCACAGACCCCCACAGGGTGCACAGACCACCGGCAGGCCGGCACAGCCCCCCGGCAGGCCGGTACAGACCCCGGGCAGTCCACACAGCCCCCCCGGCAGGCCGGCACAGCCCCCCGGCAGGCCGGCAGAGACCCCCGGAAGGCCCGAAATGACGGCGCATCATGATGCGCACACACCGCGCATCATGATGACGTCAGGCCGTCAATCAACTTTGAACTTCCGATTCCGATGCCGAATTCCGATATTGAAAAAATATCGGAAGTCGGTATCGGAATTCCGATACAGCAAGTATCGGCCGATACCCGATACTTGCGGTATCGGAATGCTCAACACTACTCAACACTATTACTTATATGTTTATTTTATATAATGATAACTTATAAAAGTCCTGTTAAAACCTTTTAGCAGTCAAGTGAATAGGACTCATCTATAATGCTAGGCTTAGTGTATGTTCAGCCTAGTGAAGTCATTTACATATGTGCGAACCCACTGACTTTTTTGGGAGGAAAATGCTTCAGGACTCTGTCTTTGGCTACTGTTTTTTATCTTTTATTGCATAAACTATTGGCATCTAAGCAGGAACTGCTTAAAGATTTGTCAGGTCCCTTCTTTTAACTACTTTGCATTTTTGGAAGCCTGAAGCAATAAAAAGATCAAAAGATTAATAATAATATGCACAGCATGTAGTTTTCTAAAGAAATGCATATGCTCATTTGCTAGCATTCATTTAGCACATTTTGTGAATTACCCACCTGAAAAGATGTTGTGTGTGCATACCCTTTGCCACTACCAAAATATCATGTGTCTGATAACTCTGTTCAAAAAATTTTCATGAGTTCTTTGAAAATGCATTCAAATAATGTTATCTACATTTCTATGGCCATAAGGCAACAGAAGATTACCATATGTTAAATCATTAGCTCTAGTTTTAAGCACAGGAAATGTGGGGCAATGAAATTAATGAAATTCACAATTCATGGTTTCAAGGTGAAATTTGCAACAACCTTCCACACATTTATTGGCAATTTTTAATAGAACCATAGAATGGTATAGTTGGAAGGGACCTCCTGGGTCATCCGGTCCAACCCCCTGCTCAATGTCGGATTCAGAAAATCATCCCAGACACATGTCTTTACAGCCTCTACTTGAAGACTTCCATTGAAGGATATCTACCCACCTCTCATAGAAGCCTTCTGCACTTGTTGATCACCCTCACTGTCAAAAAAGTTTTTTCTAACATCTAATCTGTGTCTCCTCCCATTCAGTTTCATCCCATTGCTTCTAGTCTTTCCTTGTACAAATGAGAATAAAGCTGATACCTCTACAGTGTGACAGCCCCTGAGATATTTAAAGACAGCTATTAAGTCTCCACTCAGTCTTCTCTTTTGCAAGCTAAACATTCCCAAATCTTCTAACCATTCCTCATATGACATGGTTTGCAGACCAGTCACCATTCTAGTTGCTCTTCTCCAAACTTGCTCCAGTGTGTTCATTTCTTTTTTAAAATGTGGTGCCTAGAATTGAGGTCTGACCAAAGAGGAGTAGAGGGGAATAATTATTTCACGTGATCTAGACTGTATAGTTCTGTCAATGCAACCCATAATTGTGTTTGCTTTTTTGCTGCTGCATCACACTGTTGACTCATGTTTAGTCTGTGATGCATTAGTATCCCCAAGTCTTTTTCACATGTGCTGTTGCTTAACCCTATTCCTCCCATTCTTTGTATGATTTTATCATTTTTCTTGCCCAGATGTAGGACTTTGCATTTTTCCTCTTAACATTCTGCCCATGGTTTGTTTAAATCTTTTTGAAACTTCTCTCTCTACTCTAAAATTAGCTATCCCTCCTAGCTTTGTGTCATCAGCAAATTTAATCAGTTTACCCCCAATTCCTTCATAAAAATCATTGATATAGATGTTGACCAACACAGGGCCCAGGACAGAGCCCCGTGATACCCCACTTGAGAAATTTTTACAACTGGATGTCCAGTCATTTGTGACTACCCTATGGGTATGATCACTAAGTCAGTTATGAATCCACCTAAGAGTCGCTTTGTCCATTCCATACTAGGTCTTTTTTTCAATAAGAATGATATATGAGTTACTACACTGGCCAAAGTACATAATAAATAACTAAATAACTACATTTATCGCAATTTCAAGTTGGGTCCTTTCTCTTGGCCTTCTGTTTGTAGTGTAACTCTGAAGCATCTCTCTTGATTGTCCAGCAGTAGTCTCCTAACATTGGCAGGCTTAATTTCCCTTCATACCTTTTCTCAAAGACAGCAATGTCCTGATTTCTCCTTGTGTTCATGACTGACGGCTCCACAATTCTCTGGGAAAAAGTGGAGGTGGGACTGGAGAGAGGGAATCTTCAGAGCCATGTGTCTAACTCAAGTTTGTGGTAGCACATGAAAATCTCATCCATAGGCTCTTTTGTAATTGGATGATTGTTTCCCAAAAATTAAACAAATACTAAAAATATAAAACTATTCCACACTGCCTTCTTGACAACCTTAAGAATGTCATTGAACTGAATGTCATTATAAAGCACAATAATATGTGAACCAATAATCTGTGGGCCAACAAAGATACCCTCTTTCAACTTTGCATGACTTATTCCAGGAAATTTTTATGTCATTTTGATGCCAAATATATGTAACCTTCACTTTCTTGTAGTATGCTCTTTACAAAGTTTTTTTATTAGTCCTAGTTTGATGCATAGCAGAGGGAGTAAAATTTTCTTAGTATGAACCAATTTTTCATTTTGTACACTTTTGTACCAGACTGAAGTGGTTCTCTTCCCTGGATGTTGCCAACCTAATACAACCTAATATGAAATAATATATTTGCTTCCATACATTTACTGCATTACAATTCTCCACGCTCGACACTTGTAAAATAAAAACTAGAGCTAATTCACAATTGTATCTGACATTATTAGCAGCATTAAATCTATACAAATTAGCTACTTTTTTCAATTTGCAATTTATTTATTGAACAGATTAATTAAGAAAAGCTTTATGGCACTCTCTGGTGTCCATTCAATCTGCCATGTTCTCTATCACTGTTAGTCTAGTGTTCAAATTTGCTAAGCTAGTGGCATTTTAATTGTTTAGTCCGTTTTTTAGAAGCAGTCACATACAGAATCTCATTCAGTCAGTGGCAAAGTTGTCCAACTTTCAATCTTTTTCATGCAATATTCTTTCTTGTAGGGTTAGACATTTGTAGTGGTTGACAAGTCAACTGAAACATAATGCTTTTGGACAAACTTAAAAGCAAAATGTCTTTGGATTATCTGTTTTCACTAAACCAAAACCAATATGAACAACAAAAGTATATACAAATTGATTTCACACTTATTTTTGAAAAATGATAAGAACATAATATAAAAATCGGAAAAGTGCACAAAGAAAATCACTAAGGGTTTGGATAGGATAAATAGTACAAATATAGAAGTTTAAATTATATTATAAGCTCTACTCACCACTAAGTAATATATTATGTGCATGTTGTCTTACCCCTGGATTCGATCCATTGTGTTCTGTGGTCGGCTTCTCTTTCTGCCGAGCCACAGGAGACGCACCTTTTCCCTGGGTGTTTGGGTTCTGCTTTTCTGACAGCAGTCTGCTTAGTTTAACACAGGTATTTTCATTTGTCCTCGTATCACTTTTTGGGTGCAACTTTATATACTGTCCCTCTGCTGGTGAGAGATTCATTTGGATGTCCTGACATTCTATTGATGATTGTAGCCAGTGTATGAGATTCCAGCTAAGGATTTTCACTTTGCTGTTTCTTTGATATAGCTGCACCTATCTTCTGCTTATCATTACAAAGTTGGCAGTATATTTGGTAACAGTGCTTGCTTTATTCTTTGTTTGGAACTTCTTATTTAATTTACTCTCTCTGTAATCTTTCCTTTGTTAGCTACCTGTGTGCTTGTGCAGTCATAACATTATCACAAGCCCACTCATTTTTTTTGTGCTGAGTAGCCATCATGAACACTATGGACTCCTTCATCATGCAAGTGTGGTCCGTGTCATTGGAGATGAAAGATATCAAGCAGCAATATCAGTATGTGTTAACCACTGCTACCTATGTTCAACACCTAAAGCCACCTTCTGAGCCTAAGATAAATTTGTCTGAATGTTTTGACGGGTACCTAAATAAGTAGGTAAGTTTTCTATTTTTTTTTCTTCATGCAAGTTGTTTTTTCATCTCCGTGCAATTTCCTCTGCTTTGGGGCTCATTTATGATGACCCTGATAAAGTTGCTGTTGCTGAATCAATTATCCACAGGTTGTATCTGGGAAAATGATGTGTAGAGGAGTACTGCTCTCAGTTCAGATACTAGACAGTGGACATCTCCTGGAATGACCCAGCTCACTGCACTCAATGTTGCCAGGGTCTTACTAGTCAGATAAGAGATATGATGACTTATAGTTCTTCTCCATTGTCCCTGGATGCGGCCATGTCACTTGGAGTGCATTTGGTCAGACATCTTAAAGCTAATAAAACTTTTCAGGGTGTTTTAATAACTTATACCTCTCATTCTATTGAGGCAGTAGAACTGATGCAGATTGGGGCCTGCAGAAAGTCAGAGGAAGAAATTATACCTGAAACAGTGGCTGATTTCTGGTTTTACTGCAGTCGAACAGGTCATGCACTGATTCAGTGTTTCAAATGCAATAATGATTTTTTAAAGGGAATCTATCACCCCATGGGATGTATTTGACCTATTAATATGGGCATACAGGTAATAAAAATGTAAAACTAGTCCATCCTGTATGCCTCATATTGATGGTTATGTTGTTGAGAAATGTTATATACTTTTTTCTAGACTCCGAGGCATGTGGTGCCTGGAAGAAATCCCTGCCTCCTGTTTTCATTGTAATACTACCCCATGCCCATGTATGTCAGTTACGGCCTTGGAATCCTGGCACGGGGCCTGCACTCCATCAAAAATCCATACCTCTTCCTCTCTTCTATGGGGACTTAATTTAGTGATCTTCTGTGTAGGCACCATCAAGTCACTGTGACCTACAGCATACAGGCTGATAAGGTACTCTCCCTGCTTCCTCCCTGCATAGTCATCGCTAGGAACCATATGTACAAAGCAATGTCTATGCAGGGAGGAAGTGGGAAGAGCAACTTATCATCGTGCACTCCGGAGGTCACTGGAGCAGAAGTCGCAGGCGCCTGTGTGGAAGATCCTTGAATGCAATGCCCATAGATGGGAGGAAGAGGAATGGATTATTGAGGGAGTGCAGGGTGCAGTTGTGAGATTCCAGGGCCATAACTGACATGCATGGGGGAGTAGTATTACAATGAAGGCAATAGGCAGGGATTTCTTCTAGGCACTGCATATAGCATATAGGGAGAATATAACATTTATCAACAACAAGACCACTGATATGAGGCATACAGGTAGGACTAGTTTAACATTTCTATTTCCAGTAAACCCATATTAATAGGTCATATATGTCCTGTGGGGAGACAGATTCCCTTTAAATCTAAAGAGAAGGAAAGAAAAGAGTCAATAATATGTAAGGACACTGTTTTTAAAGGTTTGAGGTTATTTCACATGTAGACTACTGCTTGTTTTTTTACAAGTATCTTTGGCTACCAAATCTGGGGTTATAGTTACCTCTGCATTTGTTGACTCAGGTTCCATCTTAGATCTCATTGACAGTGATTTTGCTGTCTGGTGTGGGTACACAGTAGCGACTCTTGGTCATCCTGTTCAGACATCTGCAATTAATAGTTCTCCCCGTATCTAGACTCATGTTACTTCTAAGGGTGAGAATGTGTGGATGAAAGTAGGTGTGTCACACACAGAATCTCATTCACTCATGGTTCTTCTTTGTTTGCTAGCTAAAATTGTGTTAGGTATGCTCTGGTTCCTGAAACATAACCCTACCATCAATTGGGAGACTTGAGAGGTTAGGTAAAAAAAAGTAAGTGTTGATCCAGCGATACAAGCTATATGCTTTTTTTGAATAAAATATAGCTTTTATTGAGCCATTTAAAACAAGTGCTAAATGCATGATCCACTTACATATGCTTTTATGCAAATAGTGAGCCCAATTATACAGGTGCAGTATTAAAACCAACGAATTTCTACTTGCGTCTTAATCAAGGTCTGGGTTTAAATAACTCCAAGGAGTTGATCACATGATGGTCTAATTAGGAGAATCATTAGGAAATCATTAAAAGAACAGCTGCACCTAAAAGAAATCTGTCTATGCAAAAAGACTGGGTGGTAACAAGACTCCCAATGTGGGGGCTTTTTCATTACATAGGGGGTATTGCTGTCAAAGGGGATTTCAGTGGTTTGCAATTTTTTTGAATAGAAAAAGTATATAGACCCTGCAGAGGTGGTGATCACAGATGCACATGATTAAATAGAGAGTCATATTAGATATTCACACTAGAGACAAGAGTACCATATGGTCTTAATCAAAGACAACATCTTATTCTGCAATATTAAATCTGTCCCTAGTTTTGAATAATATTTTTTCTTTATTCTTATTTTTATATACATAGATTTCTTTTAGAAAAAAAAAGGAGAAAATAATCCAGTTCACCGTACTGCCTTGCTAGAAAAATCCAGATCCTGCGCACGGATTTGACTAGGCAGTCAATCAATAGTAGAAAAGAAAATAAGGAAAAATTCCAGCGCCAGAAATGGAAAATTAAAAATCCATTTTTTTGTGCCAATACATATTAAAATTCCAGCAGGTACAGCATATCAGTCGGATGACTGCAGAACAACGCGTTTCGACGCCTCAGGTCTTAATCATGATTAAGACCTGAGGCGTCGAAACGCGTTGTTCTGCAGTCATCCGACTGATATGCTGTACCTGCTGGAATTTTAATATGTATTGGCACAATAAAATAGATTTTTAATTTTCCATTTCTGGCGCTGGAATTTTTCCTTTTTTTCTTTTCTACTATAGATTTCTTTTAGGTGCAGCTATTGTTTAAATGAGCTCCTAATGATTCTTTTAATTAGACCATCAGGTGATCAACTCCTTGGAGTTATTTAAACCCACTCTGAAATATTAAACCCTGACCATGATTAAGATGCAAGTCAAAATCCGTTGATTTTAATACTGCACATGTGTGTTTGTGCTCACTATGTGCATAAAAGCATATGTTAGCGGATCAAGCATTTAGCGCTTGTTTTTAATTACTCAATAAAAGCTGTATTTTATTCAAAAAGCATACAGCCTATAGCCCTGAAACAACACTTCCTTTTTTTTTATTTACACTGTGGATGCTGTCCCCAGATCCATGTGTGGCTTGGACCTTGCCTTGGAACTGTGGACCAGAACAGGTAAGCTGAATATTGCATTTTTCTACTCGAGAGGTTAAGTCTTGCGGGATTTTTTGTTTTTTTGTTCAGAATTCTGAGGGTGTTTTTTCTGACACTGAGTGTGAAGTTCTTCTGCAGAAGTCAAATGATTGTGCTCAGATGGAACCAGATAAGGTACCAAAATTGATTGGGTACAACTAACAGATCTTAAACATTTACAGAGATTCTTGTGGTTAGCTCATTTTTATTGTGAGTTTATTATTAACTTTTCGGTCATATTCAAACCTCTTACTAATATGACCAAGAAGGGTACTGCGTTTTCCTTTTCGTCTTTTGAGGCTGTTGATGCTTTTGCTGCCCTCAAGACCGGCTTTTTTTAAGTTCCTGTCCTCCATCAGCCTGATGTTGATTTCTCTGTGACATATCTCCCTGGCTCTAAGAATGATGAGGTTGATACTTTATAATGTAGTTTTGGTCTGGAATATGAGGAGAGGTGAGTGCTGGGTTCCAGAAGTGTCAGACATTGATGGCAACATTGCGTTAAGGGGAAAAGTTTCAGTCTGAAGAATAATTCCTTGGTTCATGTGAAAAATTTGCATGTGGGTTTCTTAATGAGGGAGTTCTGTCAGCAGCTTCAGTGATTGGGGATCTCTGAGGGTCCAGTAGCCCTCGTAGAAGCGGGGATACTGCCATACCCCTGTTTTCGATTCCCTTAAGTTTGTGTTCTGTGGTCGGTTTCTGCCGAGTCATAGGAGACACACCTTTTTATGTGTTTTTGGGTTCTGCTTTTCTGTATGCAGTTTGCTTATTTTATCACAGGTGTTTTCATTTGTCAGCCTATCACCTTTTGTGTGCAGCTTTATATTCTGTCCCTCTGCTGAAATATCCTGCTGTTGAAAGACTCTTTTAGATGTTCTGACACACTATTGATGATTGGAGCCTGTCTGCAAGATTCTAGCTAAGGATTTTCACTTTGCTGTTTATTTGCTATACTTTTCACTTTTCTTCTGTTTGTCATTAGTAAGCAGGCAGTATATTTGTTAACAATACTTGTCTTATTCTTTGTTTGGTATTTTTGCTATTTACTTTACTCACTCTGGGATCTTTCCTCTGTTTGCTACCCCTGTGCTTGTGCTTTCATAACACATGCATAAGCAATAGGGTAGGAGACTTAGTAAGTAAATTTTGCAATTCACCAGCCTAATGTTATGTAATGTAGATTGCAAACCCCTTTTATGAGATACACAACACAAAATCAACTCCTCACAAAAAATGGTCAGAGTGATGATATCAAAACAGTTTGAAATGCATTACATTTTTGAACATCCAAACAGACCATTTGGCAGTGGAACATCTTGAGATACATCTTGCCTCACAGGGGAATGTCTTCTTTTCTGATTTCATCATTTTTGATTGGTAATGTGGCTTCATAAAACAATAAAAAACAAACAAATCCAAGCCAGCGATTTAAACATTTGATCTTAGGGGTGCTGGTGTCAGACTCCAATTATTTGATTTTGTTGATCATTCCTGAGGATAGTTTATATAATTAACCTGGAAAACTCCTTTAATATACCAATCATCAGAAGTAAATTTAGGAAATTGGTTTCTAATTTTCTGTGATTCTCTCCTCCCACTTCCCTCTTACCCCTCACCTCTTATCTGTTAAGGAGGACTTCCTCAGCTGCTGGGTTCAATGGTAGTAGACACTATGCTTGCTTTCCTCGTAGTTACACCTTTGTATGTAACTCAGTACCTTTTGCTATGTTTACCATTTTTTTCTTTAGTGTTAAATGCTTTTTAGTTGTCCTTCATGAGATCATCTTGTATCAGACAACAGTTTAACTGCATGATACAAATTCAATCTGAAGTTCTTCTCCAGTCTCAGAGATGGCATAGACTACTTTTATGATTCTTTCCAAGGTTTTAATCGTCACCATGTCAGACACAATTAACAACCAAATTTTGACTCTCAGCAGATGTTAATAAAGGCATTTTACCAAAATGGATAGTGCTTTATTGACCATTTGTCTTGGATAACTTGCTTTGGGGCAGGCAATGACTTGGAGAATTAAGTTTCCTAAAACATTCTTCCTTTGCCATAGCTAAAGCAAATATGACTTATATTATCCATTGATCCCATGCATTGGTACATAAAGTACAGGGAAATAAGTGTGTTAAAGCATCTCTCCAGTGATCTTTTTTCAAATCCAGCCCTGGAAAGGTGCCACTAACTTAAGTTCCTTGACATTGGTATGATACACACCAGCTGCCATCTTCAGCTATTCTCAGTCATGCCTTCTTGTGACAACAACTTCTGACTGATGATAAATCAGAGGTAACAGTCACAAAGTCTCAGTGTAAATCTGGCTTTCATAGACTTACATAGAGTTATGACTTACAGCTTATCCAAACACTGGAGTGATCCGGCAGGCCAAAACCTACAGAAGACCAGCTGGAGCTGCGCAGATAACAGATGAAGACTACAGCTGGTGAGTATGATACTAGGGGCAGGTGGTAACATAGATTATTGATGCCACTGCAGTGGTAAAGTAAAAAAAATACTGTGGAGTGATGCTTTGAAGGCTTATTTCCAATATTGTAGGCTATTACCTATCTGCACTATTGGTGAGGGCTCTCATTAGAACATGATTCTGAAATGTCCTGCTGGAATATAGCAGTTCCCACACATACACAATACCACTCTGTTCAGTCTGTATGAAATCCTTGTATAAATCTAATCACTGTAATAGGCTATCCCTTATAATACCATGGACATTTTCTGGGTCTGTGAGATTACTAGTCAAAACTCCATTGATACAAAGTTATCACCTATCCCTTGTAGTGCAGCGGTAGCACACTTATGCAGTGAGGAGGCAGTGACCACAGTAAAGTTCCAAAAACAAAAGTCTCCTTAATATTCAGATAAGAAATTTTTTCTGTGTTGTGTTGTGCATAAATATGTGATTCTTCAGATTTTGTATTAGTAAATGCCTGATAAAGAGACCTTAGTAATCTCTAAAGCTTGCAATTTGTTACCATCTTTTCAGTTAGCCATTAAAAGGTTTCAACCACTGAGGACTCTCAATTCTGAATATTCTTAATATTCAGAGCACTCACAAAGTAGAAGCAGCAAAATGTTATCCTCTGAATCACAGCTAGGAAACAAAACAGTCAAATAATGTCCAGGTGCTCTGGGCAACTGCATTACCGTATCAGGCAGCAGGAGTTTTCTCTGCTTTGCCTTGTGTTTCCTCACACAGATGGAGCCTTTTTGCAGAGCCGACTGCTCCACAGGTTGCAAACTCCAACACTGACGCACCCAAACCCTCCTGCAGGGTTTTTTCCACTCTCCTAGATTCTGTGGCCATGGGCCACTGGCAAGATTTGGGCTGAAGGAAACGGACCGACCCCACTACCTTCCTGCAGTCTGTTTAAAAAATAAAAGCCCATACCGAGTTTTCCGGAACAACTCCTTGGTCAAAGTAAGTTGACAAGGTTCAAGCTTACTTTTATTCTGCCTTGTGACTCACAGGCATCTTGATATGACCACAAGGCACTCCAGTGGATCTAATACACTTCTGAGCGCATCCTGGGGAACACATAGTGACCCTCGCATATGACTCCGGTCACTGCCTCACAAACCCCCTCCTCTGTTCAAACTTGTGGGGTTGAACATTTGTCACTATACAGGGGGCTGTTACAGTGCATCCACATTTCCCTGTGATTTCCCTGCCCGATGTTCCACTGAGAAACTGAAGTTTCGTAGTGACAGGAACCATCTGGTGACTCAAACATTCCTCTCTTTTGTGCTTATCATCCAGATGAGGGGTGAATGGTCCATTACCAAACAAAACTGATGACCGAGCAAATAGTAGCGTAGGGACTCCAAGGCCCATTTATTCGCTAAGCACTCCTTCTCCACTAACCTCTAATATTTCTCTGCTGGGGTCAGTTTCCTGCTTAAGTAGGTGACTGGATGCTCATCCTCGTTCACCTCTTGCAACAGCACCACTCCTAGGTCTACCTCTGAGGCATCAATTTGTAAATAAAAGTTTTCTTGAAGTCGGGGCTGATGAGGACCGGCTGTCCAGACAGCGCCAACTTCAGGGACTGGAATGCTTCCTCCGCTTGATGATTCCCTCAGACCATCACTGTCTTCTTACCTTTTAACAGGTCCATTAGGGGTGCTGGTTTCCCCACAAAATTGGGTATAAATAGGTGGTAGTACCCAATGATGCCAAGGAATGCCCTCACCTGTTTGATACTTAAGGGCTTGGGTCAGTTTTGAATAGCCTCAACCTTGTTTATTTGAAGCATGATTACCTCCGTCCTCCATAAGTCCTATCGCGCATTTCTTTGGGTTTACTGTTAACCCCGTTATTCTGAGAGACTCCAGTACTGCTTGTACCTGGGACAGATGGATATCCCAGTTGGTACTAAAGATGACTATGTCAACCAAATAGGCTCACGTGTAATTCTGATGAGGTGCTAACAAAATGTCCATCAGCCTCTGGAATGTGAATGGAGCCCCATGTAACCCAAAAGGCTAGATGACATACTGATAGAGACCCTCTGGGGTCATAAAAGCGGTCTTTTATTTCGCTTGCTCTGTTAAGGGGACCTGCCAGTAACCTTTTGTGAGATCCTGTGTGGTGAAATACTGGGCCTCCCCCAGTCTCTCAAATAGCTCATCCACCTGTGGCATGGGAAAGAGGTCAAATTTTGATGCCTCATTTAACCTCCTGAAGTCATTACAGAAGCCTAATAACCCTTCTGGTTTTGGAATTAAGACAATGGGACTCGACAACTCACTTCAGGACTCCTCAATGACTCCCAACTGGAGCATTTGCTTCACCTTGACTGCAATGGATTGCCTTCGGACTTCGGACACTTGGTATGGTTTCATTCGTACCCTTACCCAGAGCTCGGTGACAATGTCATGTTGTATCACAGAGGTCCGTCCCGGCAGCCCTGAGAATACATCTGTATTCTGCTGCACCAGGGCCGAGCCTCCCGCCACTGCTGTTTGGTGAGAGCGTCATTTATTGTAACCTGACTCTCTGCTGTGTCCTTGGCCAGCTCCAGAGGGACCGCCA
>NW_027361672.1:19847500-19860000 GCF_039654945.1 Dendrobates tinctorius
TTCAGAGAAGTTCCTGTCCCCTGAGAAAATATTACTGTATCTTATAGATTTTGATATGCTGAACAAGAATATGTGCTCCAAAAGTCTTTATCACGTAAGGTTTTTAACCCCTTCATGTCCGGAGCGTTTTTCGATTTTTCGCTTTCGTTTTTCGCTCCCTTTCTTTCCTGAGCCATAACTTTTTTATTTTTGTGTCAATATTGACATGTGAGGGCTTATTTTTTGTGGGACGAGTTGTACTTTTGAACAACACTATTGGTTTTACCATATCGTGTACTCGAAAATGGTAAAAAAATTCAAGTGCGGTGAAATTGCAAAAAAGTGCTTTCCCAGACTTTTGTTTGGCTTTTATGCTAGGTTCACTATATGCTAAAACTGATTTGCCAGTATGTTTCTCCAGGTCATTACGAGTTCATAGACACCAAACATGTCTAGGTTCTCTTTTATCTAAGTGGTGAAAAAAAATTCCACAATTTGCTAAAAAAAAATTGCGCAATTTTCCGAGACCCGTAGCGTCTCCATTTTTCGTGATCTCGGGTTGGGTGTGGGTTTATTTTTTGCATGCCAAGCTGACATTTTTAATGATACCACTTTTGTGCACATACGTTCTTTTGATTGCCCATTATTGCATTTTAATGCAATGTCACAGCGACCAAAAAAATGTTATTCTGGCATTTTGATTTTTTTATCGCTATGCCGTTTAGCGAACAGGTTAATTTTTCTTTTTATTGATAGATCGGGCAATTCTCAACTCGGCGATACCAAATATGTGTAGGTTTGATTTTTTTTTATTCTTTTATTTTGATTAGGGAAAAAGGGGAGTGATTTGAACTTTTATTTTTTTTTACTTTTCTTATATTTTTAAACACTTTTTTTTACTTTTGGCATGCTTCAATAACCTCCATAGGAGGCTAGAAGCTGCCATAGCGCGATTGCCTCTGCTACATAGAGGTGATGCTCAAATCACCTATATGCAGCAGAATTTCAGGCTTGCTATGAGCGCCGACCACAGGGTGCGCTCATAGCAATCTGCCATCAGCAACCTACTGCTTAAGCCTGTACATGTCCGGGCCCGTCTGAAGTTTGCTAGAGAGCATTTGGATGATCCAGAGGAGTTTTGGGAGAATGTCCTATGGTCTGATGAAACCAAACTGGAACTGTTTGGTAGAAACACAACTTGTCGTGTTTGGAGGAAAAAGAATACTGAGGTGCATCCATCAAACACCATACCTACTGTAAAGCATGTGTAAAGCATGGTGGTGGAAACATCATGCTTTGGGGCTGTTTCTCTGCAAAGGGGCCAGGACGACTGATCCGGGTACATGAAAGAATGAATGGGGCCATGTATCGTGAGATTTTGAGTGCAAACCTCCTTCCATCAGCAAGGGCATTGAATATGAAACGTGGCTGGGTCTTTCAACATGACAATGATCCAAAGCACACCGCCAGGGCAACGAAGGAGTGGCTTCGTAAGAAGCATTTCAAGGTCCTGGAGTGGCCTAGCCAGTCTCCAGATCTCAACCCTATAGAAAACCTTTGGAGGGAGTTGAAAGTCCGTGTTGCCAAGCGAAAAGCCAAAAACATCACTGCTCTAGAGGAGATCTGCATGGAGGAATGGGCCAACATACCAACAACAGTGTGTGGCAACCTTGTGAAGACTTACAGAAAACGTTTGACCTCTGTCATTGCCAACAAAGGATATATCACAAAGTATTGAGATGAAATTTTGTTTCTGACCAAATACTTATTTTCCACCATAATATGCAAATAAAATGAAAAAAAACAGACAATGTGATTTTCTGGATTTTTTTTTCTCAGTTTGTCTCCCATAGTTGAGGTCTACCTATGATGTAAATTACAGACGCCTCTCATCTTTTTAAGTGGTGGAACTTGCACTATTGCTGACTGACTAAATACTTTTTTGCCCCACTGTATATATATATTGTGGCAGGGCTAAGGGTCGTGTAATTGATGGGAGATATGTGTCTCATAAATGGCTTATCTCCATAATGTAAGGCAGAAGTAAAGCATACCAGATATTGTTATTGTTTTTGTTTGAAGGACCTGTGGTGAGGTCACAGTCATGTGACCAGTCAGCTGCTGGGAACGTGGGTGTGGCTACAGCCTTATAATGTGACCTGCTCCTGAACCAGGGAGCTGTATGTGGGGAGGACTACACCTCCCAGCATGTGCTGAGACTCGTGGTCTGAGTCTGCAACCACGAAGGTTTATGTTTTGTTTGCCTAAGCTAGAGGCTATTTTTGGTGATACGCTGTTTTATGGTTTATGACAGAAATAAACCTCATGAACTTTGGAAGAACCGGTCTCCTGATTGTCTCCCGCTGCACCTGAGCGAGTCACATCCCCACAATTGGTGGTACACGTGCGGGCAGCGGTCCCAGCAGAGACTTGAGACAGTTGCTGCATGTCCTGGGTGAAGTTTGCAGCGGGGCAACAAGCATTGCCTGGAATCATGGAGGACCTCATGAAACACCTGGTCCAGTCCCAGGCACTGCAGCAGGAAACCAACAAGCTGTTGTTACAGCAGATCCAGCAAAGCCAGCAGGAGCAGCGGCAGCAGTTCCAGCAGAGCCAGCAGGAACAACGGCAGCAGATGCAGCTTCTGGCAACCGCCATCCAGGAGGGCAGGACGAGCGCCCCAACCCCAGGTCGGGCTGATGCCACCGACGTCGAGAAGGCGGTAAGACGCGCATTACAAAAAATTACCCCTGAGGATGATGTGGAGGCCTTCCTGACGGTGTTTGAGAGGGTGGCTGAGAGGGAAAAACTTCAGCCAGAGCGGTGGGCGGAGGTACTGGCCCCTTACCTAACGGGGGAGCCCCAGAAGGCGTACTTTGACCTGACGGTACAAGATGCCAGAGAGTATCCCAAATTAAAAGCGGAAATTCTCGCACGCTTGGGGGTAACAATGACTACCAGGGCACAGCGAGTTCATCGCTGGGCCTATCACCGGGACAAACCCCCGCGCTCCCAAATGTTTGACCTGTTGCACCTGGTCCAGAAATGGCTGCAGCCAGAGTCGGCTTCCCCTGCACAGATGGTAGAGCGAGTTGTGATGGATCGGTTTGTGCATTCTCTGCCGAGACCTCTACAGACTTGGGTTGCCCAGGGTGATCCCCAAAATGCTGATGAACTGGTTGGGCTGGTCGAGAGATACCAGGGGATGGAAGGTTCCTTGGGGAAGCAGCCCATTCCATATTGGGGGTCCCAGCAGGGGGCGGAGTAACAAAAAGGGGTGGTGCGTCCAAGGTCAAAAGGGGCGGGGGAGGCGGTGCCCAAGGTCCCCTCGGCTGTTATTTGCTGGAAGTGTCATGGGCCAGGACATATAGCGGCCCATTGTCCCCAGACCACCGAGCAGATGGACTGCAGCATGGGACGCCGTAGTTCATACTACACATATCCAGCTTGCAGTGTGAACTCGCTACCTAACAAGGGGCCACAAGCGTGTCCCGTGAAGGTGAACGGTCGAGCAGTAATGGCGCTTCTGGACTCCGGGATCTTGGTGACCCTTGTGAGGGCCAGTTTTCCTCTAAACATACTCCCGGGTAAAAAGATTGGTGTTCGGTGCATACATGGCGATGCAAAGGACTACCCTATGGCTAGGGTGAAGATTGAAACGGCGCATGGCACCGAGTCGCATGAAGTTGGCGTTGTTCGAGACTTGTTGCATCCCATAATTAGTGGCCGGGATTTCTGTCTGTTTTGGGATCTGTGGGGGATGGGTTCTGAGTGTGCTAGCAAGAGCAGGGAACCAATCCACCCCACTGAGGTATCGCCACCACCAGAGGCAGACGAGTTCCCTTTATGTGTCCTTGTTGGGGATGAAGAGGAAGGGTCCCCTGTACCTGACATCCCGGAGTTAGGGGTGGCCGGGGAGAATTTTGGGACTGCCCAACATAGGGACCCCACACTAAGGGAAGCCTTTAACAATGTCACCGTCATTAATGGGGTTGCACAAGAGCCGGGAGCAGACACAAGGTTTCCCAATTTTATGTTGAGTGGGGAATTGTTGTACCGGGTCACGAAAATAAGGGAGGAGGTGGCAGAGCAGTTAATAGTACCAGGCCCCTATAGACAAAAAGTGTTGGACATGGCCCATTCACACATCTTGGGGGGACACCTGGGGGTGGAAAAAACCCAGGAACGGATTGTACAGAGGTTCTATTGGCCTGGGTGTCACCGGGAAATAGTAAACTATTGCAGGTCCTGCCCGACATGTCAGTTAACTGCCCCCACATCTCATTTTTGGAACCCTCTTGTGCCACTGCCCATTATTGAGGTGCCATTTGAGAGAATTGCCATGGACTTGGTCAGTCCCTTAGTTAAATCAGCTCGGGGCCATCAGTATATATTAGTCATCCTGGACTATGCCACACTCTATCCTGAGGCCATTCCCCTGAGAAACTCCTCTGCGAAGTGTATAGCCCGTGAGCTGGTCCATGTGTTTTCCAGGACGGGTTTGCCGAAGGAGATCCTGACCGACCAGGGGACACCTTTTATGAGCAAGGTGATGAGAGAATTGTGCAGAGTCTTGCAAATTTCCCAGCTGAGGACTTCAGTGTACCATCCACAGTCAGATGGCCTTGTTGAGAGGTTTAACAAGACCCTGAAGAGCATGCTGAGAAAAGTCATAGAGGAAGATGGTAGAGATTGGGATTGTCTCTTACCATATTTACTGTTTTCTATCCGTGAAGTTCCCCAGGCCTCCACGGGGTTCTCTCCCTTCGAGCTTCTGTACGGCCGGCATCCGCGAGGTCTCCTAGATATAGCCAAGGAAACCTGGGAAGCCGAAGTCACGCCCCACAGAAGCGTCATTGAGCATGTGGCACTGATGCAGCAGAGGGTTGCGAAGGTGATGCCCATTGTTAAAGAACATCTCCGCCAGGCACAAGAGGCTCAGGCCAGGGTCTACAACCGGTCAGCCAGAGTGAGGCAGTTCAATCCGGGAGACCGAGTTCTCGTGCTAATCCCGACGGTGGAAAGTAAGTTCTTGGCCAAGTGGCAAGGGCCATATGAGGTGGTGGAGAAACTGGGAGACGTAAACTACAAGATCCACCAACCCGGAAGACGGAAGCCATACCAGGTTTACCATGTTAACCTTATCAAGCCGTGGCAAGATAGAGAGCCAGCGGTAACTCCGTGCTTGCTGGGCAACCTAGAAGGGGAGGTTGGAGCCGTTACCATAGCGGAGACTCTATCGAAGGCCCAGAAGCAGCAGTGCCGGGAGTTACTCCAGAAAAACCGCGACCTGTTCTCAGAGTTGCCGGGGTGCACGAAGGTGGTGGAGCACGAAATTCTGACCGAGCCACATGTGCGGGTGAACGTGAAACCATATCGTATTCCTGAGGCCCGGCGAGAGGTAATCTCCAAGGAGGTGCAGCGTATGTTGAAGCTCGGGGTCATTGAGGAATCCAAGAGCGGCTGGTCGAGCCCGATTGTCCTGGTCCCAAAACCTGATGGTGAATGGAGGTTCTGCAACGATTACCGGAAGCTGAATGAGGTCTCCAAGTTCGACGCTTATCCCATGCCACGCGTTGATGAGCTCATCGAGAGACTTGGACCTGCCAGGTACATAACCACTTTGGATCTGACCAAGGGATATTGGCAGATCCCCATGGCACAGGAAGCCAAGGAGAAGACGGCATTCTCCACACCAGACGGGTGCTTCCAGTATGTCCGGATGCCGTTTGGCCTACAGGGAGCTCCAGCAACCTTCCAGAGGGCGATGAATAGAATCCTTGCACCTCATAAGCTATACGCTGCCGCATACCTGGATGATATCGTCATCTTTACCCCGGACTGGGAGACTCACCTGGAAAAGGTCCAAGCAGTGTTTGACGCTCTAAGAGAGGCGGGGTTTACAATAAACCCGAAGAAGTGTGCCTTGGGGAGAGAAGAAGCCAAGTACCTCGGATATGTAGTGGGGCGTGGCGAGATCAAATCCCAAATCAATAAAGTGGAGGCAATTCAAACATGGCCGAGACCTCTGTCAAAGAAGCAAGTTAAAGCCTTCCTGGGGATTGTGGGATATTACAGGAGGTTTATCCCAAACTTCGCCACAATGGCTGCACCTCTAACTGATCTGCTTAAAGGGACAAAGTCAGTGATGGTCAGCTGGTCCGAAGAAGCAGAGTCAGCCTTCCAAGAAATGAAGGGAGCTCTTTGTAAGCAGCCCGTTTTGGTGGCCCCAGACTTTAAATGTGAATTTGTCCTCCAGACAGATGCCTCAGATGTCAGGGTAGGAGCTGTCCTTTCCCAAGAGATACATGGGGAGGAGCATCCTGTTCTCTACTTGAGTAGGAAGTTGACTTCTTGTGAGAGAAATTACTCAGTTGTAGAGAAGGAGTGTTTGGCCATAAAATGGGCAGTGGACACATTACGGTACTACCTGGTGGGACGGAAGTTTAGGTTAATAACCGACCATGCCCCACTCAGGTGGATGAGGGAAACCAAGGGCAAGAATGCTAGGGTCACCCGCTGGTTCTTAGCCCTACAAGACTTCAGTTTCCATGTAGAGCATAGGGCCGGGAAGCTACATGGGAATGCCGATGCCCTCTCAAGAATCCCTTGCCTGGTAGGTGAAAGTGCCAAGCCCCACGGCTTTAGGCAGAGGGGGAGGTATGTGGCAGGGCTAAGGGTCGTGTAATTGATGGGAGATATGTGTCTCATAAATGGCTTATCTCCATAATGTAAGGCAGAAGTAAAGCATACCAGATATTGTTATTGTTTTTGTTTGAAGGACCTGTGGTGAGGTCACAGTCATGTGACCAGTCAGCTGCTGGGAACGTGGGTGTGGCTACAGCCTTATAATGTGACCTGCTCCTGAACCAGGGAACTGTATGTGGGGAGGACTACACCTCCCAGCATGTGCTGAGACTCACGGTCTGAGTCTGCAACCACGAAGGTTTATGTTTTGTTTGCCTAAGCTAGAGGCTATTTTTGGTGATACGCTGTTTTATGGTTTATGACAGAAATAAACCTCATGAACTTTGGAAGAACCGGTCTCCTGATTGTCTCCCGCTGCACCTGAGCGAGTCACATCCCCACAATATATATATATATATGGCATTGGTAGCATTTCTATGATTACATTTTTATACAACATAGCTTCCTATCGAGCTAGAATATCGGACTGATATCGCTATTTTAAAGCTAACCAATGGGTGAGTAAATCTCTTAGACAGTCTCTGTAGACTGTGAGCCCTCGCGGGCAGGGTCCTCTCGCCTTCTGTACTCGTGTGTCACTTGTCTTGCACATTTTTATTGTACTTGTCTATATTCCCCCTTTTCCCTGTAAAGCACCATGGAATAAATGGCACTATATAAATGTATAATAATAATAATAATAATAACATGGGGTAACAAACATTTCTTGTAACTTGTCAAATAATTTCAGTTCTGCAAATGATTTTTTTGTCACCACAGTTAAGAATAGAGTTGAGCGATACCGTCCGATACTTCAAAGTATCGTATCGGATGGTATCGGCCGATCTTTAAAAAAAGTATCGGTATCGCCGATTCCGATACCGGAAGTCCCATTCAAGTCTATGGGACTTCCGGTATCGGAATAAGAAAAACCCTTTCCTGCCCTTGTACAGCCTCTCTGGGGTCTGTACGGGCCTTTCGGGGGGCTGTGCCGGCCTGCCAGGGGGTCTGTGCAGGCTCCGGTGGTCTGTGCCGGCCTGCCGGTGGTCTGTGCAGGCTCCGGGGGGCTGTGCCGGCCTGCCGGGGGGCTGTGCAGGCTCCGGGGGGCTGTGCCGGCCTGCCGGGGGGCTGTGCCGGCCTGCCGGGGGGCTGTGCCGGCCTGCCGGGGGGCTGTGCCGGCCTGCCGGGGGGCTGTGCAGGCTCCGGGGGTCTGTGCAGGCATCGTCCGATGGGACTACAAGTCCCATCGGGCGATGCCTGCTACCATGACAGTGATTGACACATTAGCCAATGATGGGACAGTAGTAGTCCCATCATCCGGCTAATGTGTTAAATGTAAAAAAAAAAAAAAAAAAAAAAAAAATTACATGCTACATACATACAACATGCATACTACATACATGCTACATTCATACTACATACTACATACATGCTACATTCATACTACATAAATACTACATGCAACATACATACTACATATATACTACATGCATGCTACATACATACTGCATGCTACATACATACCACATATATACTACATACATACTACATGCATGCTACATGCATGCTACATGCTACATACATAACACATATATACTACATGCATGCTACATACATACTACATGCTACATACTACATATATACTACATGCATGCTACATACTACATGCTACATACATACTACATGCATGCTACATACATACTACATACATACTACATATATACTACATGCATGCTACATACATACTACATGCTACATACTACATGCATGCTACATACATACTACATGCTACATAGTACATATATACTACATGCATGCTACATACATACTACATACATACTACATATATACTACATGCATGCTACATACTACATGCTACATACATACTACATATATACTACATTCATACTACATACTACATATATACTACATACATACTACATACATACTACATACATACTACATGCATGCTACATACATGCTACATACATACCACATACATACTACATGCTACATACATACCACATATATACTACATACATACAATACATTCATACAATACATACATAGACATACAGTACATATAACATAGAGTAACATACTTACCAATACTTGTCACATTGTTCCCCGAAGCCATTGTCTATTCCGGGATAAATATTAACATAACAAACCACAAAAATACTCACCCACGATCCGAAGCAGTCCACGAGTGTGTCCCACGACGATCTTGGGTAGAGAACTGCAGCATCAGATGATGCTGCCGTTCTCTACGGGCTGCAGGAATCCAATGACGGAAGGTAGGTATCCTTCCGCACTGTATTCCTCCGCCACTTAAAAAAAAAAAAGTCCCTAGTCTCACTTTATGCCATTGCTGTGTGGGAAATTCCCACACAGCAATGGCATAAAGTGAGACTAGGGACTTTTTTTTTTTAAGTGGCGGAGGAATACAGTGCGGAAGGATACCTACCTTCCGTCATTGGATTCCTACAGCCCGTAGAGAACGGCAGCATCATCTGATGCTGCAGTTCTCTACCCAAGATCGTCGTGGGACACACTCGTGGACTGCTTCGGATCGTGGGTGAGTATTTTTGTGGTTTGTTATGTTAATATTTATCCCGGAATAGACAATGGCTTCGGGGAACAATGTGACAAGTATTGGTAAGTATGTTACTCTATGTTATATGTACTGTATGTCTATGTATGTATTGTATGAATGTATTGTATGTATGTAGTATATATGTGGTATGTATGTAGCATGTAGTATGTATGTGGTATGTATGTAGCATGCATGTAGTATGTATGTAGTATGTATGTAGCATGCAGTATGTATGTAGCATGTATGTAGTATGTATGTAGTATATATGTAGTATGTATGTAGTATGTATGTAGTATGTATGTATGTAGTATGTATGTAGCATGCAGTATGTATGTAGCATGTATGTAGTATGTATGTAGTATATATGTAGTATGTATGTAGTATGTATGTAGTATGTATGTAGTATGTATGTAGCATGCAGTATGTATGTAGCATGTATGTAGTATGTATGTAGTATATATGTAGTATGTATGTAGTATGTATGTAGTATGTATGTATGTAGTATGTATGTAGCATGCAGTATGTATGTAGCATGTATGTAGTATGTATGTAGTATATATGTAGTATGTATGTAGTATGTATGTAGTATGTATGTATGTAGTATGTATGTAGCATGCAGTATGTATGTAGCATGTATGTAGTATGTATGTAGTATATATGTAGTATGTATGTAGCATGCATGTAGTATGTATGTAGTATGTATGTAGCATGCAGTATGTATGTAGCATGTATGTAGTATGTATGTAGTATGTATGTAGTATGTATGTAGTATGTATGTAGTATGTATGTATGTAGTATGTATGTAGCATGCAGTATGTATGTAGCATGCAGTATGTATGTAGCATGTATGTAGTATGTATGTAGTATATATGTAGTATGTATGTAGTATGTATGTAGTATGTATGTAGTATGTATGTAGCATGCAGTATGTATGTAGCATGTATGTAGTATGTATGTAGTATATATGTAGCATGCATGTAGTATGTATGTAGCATGCATGTAGTATTTTTTTTTTTTTTTTTTTTTTTTTAACATTTAACACATTAGCCGGATGATGGGACTACTACTGTCCCATCATTGGCTAATGTGTCAATCACTGTCATGGTAGCAGGCATCGCCCGATGGGACTTGTAGTCCCATCGGACGATGCTTGCACAGACCCCCGGACATCAGCACAGCCCCCCGGCAGGCCGGCACAGCCCCCCGGCAGGCCGGTACAGACCCCCACAGGGTGCACAGACCACCGGCAGGCCGGCACAGCCCCCCGGCAGGCCGGTACAGACCCCGGGCAGTCCACACAGCCCCCCCGGCAGGCCGGCACAGCCCCCCAGCAGGCCGGCACAGCCCCCCAGCAGGCCGGCAGAGACCCCCGGAAGGCCCGAAATGACGGCGCATCATGATGCGCACACACTGCGCATCATGATGACGTCAGGCCGTCAATCAACTGAACTTCCGATTCCGATGCCGAATTCCGATATTGAAAAAATATCGGAAGTCGGTATCGGAATTCCGATACAGCAAGTATCGGCCGATACCCGATACTTGCGGTATCGGAATGCTCAACACTAGTTAAGAATGAGTTCATTACTCACTGAAATTAATATCCCAAAATTTTTAGTACATTTGGCCATATCCAAATATAATCTTGTTTTTCAAAATTGATTGTATTTGGAATGTGTTTAATTTCCAGTAAAGAACTTTTGTGAAATTCATCTTATTAAACACATTTTTCCATATGCAAACATATTTATCACTTTGTCAGCCAATCAATTTACTTGATCCTTAACCTGAGCAATGTAATTACATCAAAGACCGCATTGCATGCTCTATTGATTGCACAAGTCCGTTGTCTGAAATAAAAAGATAAAGTCCATGTATCTATCTATCTATACATCTACTTATTTATCAATCTGTTTATCTATCTATCTGAACATGAGTCTGATTGCAATAGTACCAAAATAGTACAAAAAAACTGCACTTTTATTGTGTAATTTCTGTTATAGATAAAACACATTTTTGCAATTCTGTTGAAACCCCATGTATTATATCATATGTACAATTACACAAGTAATTTCTATTTTATTTTATGATCTGGGAATAAACGCCACCTATAGCACTAACAAAGAGCTTTGAGTATTTTCAAGAAAAAAGTCTTCCCCTATAAAATCATCCGAAAAAGAGCAAAATTGCATTTTTGAATGCATGTTCCCATTTTATGGGTTTGTAACATTCTTTTCAATTTGCAAGGTAATACGACACATCTTCCTTTAAATTTTACTTGATGACAAGAAATATTTTTGTTTCTTTATTTGTTGCAGAGAGTTCCATTAGTCTGAATGCAAGTGTTTTCGGTCCAAGCACATTTCTACAAGTCGTCCCATTTAGATAAATGGGACATTCGCTGAAATGTCTGCATCAAATGTGCAAGTTTATGTTCATTGAAATAAAAAAAAATATTTTGAATTCTTCATTGGATATAATCTTTTCCAGCGCTCAACTTCCAAATTTTCAAAGTAAAAAAGAGCTTTATTAATCCATTAAAAGCATTTGAAAAACACAATTTTAAAAACAGGAAAGTTTGCAAAATATCCTATGTGCTTCAAATCTAGAAAAATCAATGGCTCTTAGTCATCACATGAGCTTGTGTGTTTTTCATATATTTATAATGGATCAATAAAGCTTTTTTACTTTGAAATTTTGTGGATTGGTTACTTGCCAAGATTACTGTATTTTCACATGAATTCTATTATCCTTCCAACTGGGATTCAGTGTCCTCTCACGTCTTGAGCATTCAAAATTTTTTCATCAGGTGATCTGAACATTACTTTATGAATTCTTCATTGGATGCATCATTACAGATATGGGAATACCTCTTTAAAATAGTGTCATATAAAGTACTGTTCGCTTCATAGTACTAAAATCTCTATTGACTCCCTTCACTGCCATACGGGCTCCACGCATTTTGCTTTTTAATACATGAACTAATCTAGTACGAAAAGCCATTCTTTCACAATGTGCAGCACAGTATGTTAAAGTGTGCAGTTCTACATAAAATTTACATGGTAAAGAGTACAATAGCATTTGTTCATGATGCTTTTAGAAAACAGGAACATTTTAACATACAGTGAATTTCCCTCCAAAAGATAGATGCTTGGAAGGTATGGGTAGAAGGTGAAACAGTTAGATCCATGCTGCACAGGGACTTATGGATGTAATCAAGTTAAAGACCTATTGTTGC